>NC_051250.2:79473253-79480753 GCF_015237465.2 Chelonia mydas | reverse complement strand
TTCTTAACAGATCTTGGATATTTCTAAAATTATATTTTCTTTATTATCCTGAAGCAGCATTTGTTACATGACAGTTAATAATGAAAGGAAGAGAGAGAACTATGATACTAAATTTACCTAAAATAAAATAAATCCACAGTATGTTCCTCAGTTTATGGAAAAAGTCACTGGTAGTTGGATAAGCTACTCTATAAATGGCTTTCTCCAAATGTCATTTTTTAGGCTGGTTACAAATGCAAAAGTTTTCCTCATGCCTCATCTACTATTTAATAAATGCCTCTGGTTACAAAAAGCAACTTTTGACAGACCATCAGGTTATATATCTGTCGCCATGGAGATACAGTTGACGGGAAGTGGCTGAGAGGACCTCTACCAGTCCCTTTCACATTATATTCACAAGCACAATCAGAAAACTCAAATGAATCCACCCTCTGTAACTTGGAGAAGTCATTGGCTACAGCTTTCATTTTCTCTTTTACTCTCTGGAATTAGTACTTGCCCTGCAGCTCTTGTTTGAGAGATTTGTGGGTGACCTGGTCAGAGCTTCCCATATCAGTTAACAAATTTACTCTTCACATATATACTGCTTTTTAAGCCAGTGGATTTTTTAAATAGAAAAAGGTAAATGCTAACAAATCAGACAGTTACATAAGTATGACATTTATTTTCATAATTGCTGCAGATATGGATTCTAACAGTGCACTTGGCTTGTTTTTAAACTTTAGAGATGCTTGCTATTTTCTTTAAGACTAAACTTTTTGGACCAGAAGCAACAACAAATATTGGCTCCATATTGACAAATGACACACACTCTCTCTGCCTCAATATATACGGAAAAAGGAGTTTTCTTTCTGCACTCAATCTCTACTATGTTTCCTTTTTCTCTTCTTCACCAGTCTTGCAAATTATCCCCAATTCAGGACGCCTGCAGGACCTCTCAGAAAAATTCCTAGGTGGAATTTTGAAAAGTATTGAAAGTCAATAGGACTTGTGCTCTTAAGTCAAGTTAGGCACTTCTGAAAATCCTGAAATCAATCAATCCTGTCATTAATTCTGCAATTTACAAACTCCAACCTCCAAGCCAGGGAATGGAGGACAGCATACGGGGAGCTCCACTGAAAGAATTGTTCTGAAAAGCCTTGAAAACAAAAAGATTGCTTCACAATAACCTTAATATTAAATACAGTCTTAGAGTTATAGAATTCTTGTCTTCCCAGAGCTGTGCAAACATATATAAATTATACACAGCGATTATTTCATTCACCACCGGCCTGCATTCACCTCACACAGGAATCAATTTACTAGAGTATAGTAACACAATCCACTAGTCTAGAATAGGATGTGGGGGGAAAAAAACAAATATAGTTGAAATGGCAGAAGGAATTTAGGAGTCAGTAGTGACTATCCATGTTGGAATACACCCAGACACTAGAATGAACACCACTGCTTTTGTGACAAGGGACTATGGGATTTTTAATGATCACAAATGAGGAGGATCTTTTTTATGTGAAAGATGGCGGTTTTAGGAGTATGGCCTGCACACCCTGTTATAAGAGTAGTATATTAGATACACACAGATTAAACCTGTCACAGCACATGTGTAACGGGTATAATACAGGGTAGAGTGAACAGTTCATGCAGAATAGGCACAACATAGGAGGGGATTTGCCAATTATTGTTTAATATCAGCTCATGTCCATGAAAGTTCAGTGAATGTCAGTACTACAGAAATGGAGACTATGCAAGAACCTAGACAGATTTCATCACTCCTCTGATATCAGTCCACAGGATTCCCCCAAACTTTCTTGTGCACCAGTGGCTTGATGCAGCCTCACACTGTGTATGGGGTCTGGTGCCCTGTCTCTAGGGTCTTTTGCAGAGGTGCTTCACAGCCAGTCACCCATCTTCACTCCTCTGGAGTGCTCCACTAGGCACAGCGATTGCCCACAAGTAAGCAACAAAGTGGGGGATCCCATCCCCTTTCTCCATTTCCAGCCACCTGCTAGACTAAATGGCAGGGACAAGGCTTACTATGAGCTACATACTATGGGGTGCACTAGTAAACCTGCCACTTATCGTAGAGGCAGAAAGAATGAATTTCCTGTCTCCCACTGCTATTGAGGCAGGGACAGGCTGCTTCCCAGGCCCCACCCCAGAACTTGGAGATGTCATGGGGAACTATGGTACACGAAAATTTCTGGCACACGTCCCTTAGCAAGAATTTTTAAAGAATCTGTAAACTTGGGGGTCATGTTCTATAACTGGAGAATTGCAAATATAGTTTCTATTTTTAAGAAAGGGGAAAAAAGTGATCTGGGAAACTACAGGTCTGTTAGTTTGACCTCAATTGTACGCAAGGTCTTGGAACAAATTTTGCAAGAGAAAGTAGTTAAGGACAAAGAGGTGAATGGTAACTGGGATAAAATACAACATGGTTTTACAAAAGTAGATTGTGCCAAACCAACGTGGTCTTCTTTTGGAAGATAACTGATTTTTAGACAAAGGAAATGCAGTAGATCTAATCTACCTGGATGTCAGTAAGGCATCTGATACAGTTCCACAGGGGAAGTTATTAGTTAAATTGGAGAAGATGGGGATTAATATGAGAATTGAAAGGTTAATAAGGAAGTGGTTAAAGGGGAGACTACAATGGGTCATACTGAAAGATGAACTGTCAGGCTGGAGGGAGGTTACAAGTGGAGTCCCTCAAGGACCGATCTTGGGACCAATCTTCTTTCACATTTTTATTGCTGACCTTGGCATAAAAAGTGCGTGCACGCTAATAAAATTTGCGGATGACACAAAGTTGGAAGGTATTGCCAATACGGAGGAGGACTGGAATATCATACAAGAAGGTTTGGATGACCTTGTAAACTGGAGTAATAGAAATGGGATGAAATTTAATAGTGTGAAGTCGTGCACTTAGGAACTAAACAAGAATTTTTGCTGTAAACTGCAGATGTATCAGTTGGAAGCGACAGAGGAGAAAAACCTGGGTGTACTGGTTGATCACAGGATGACTATGAATGTGATGCAGCTGTGAAAAAGGCTAATGCAGTCCTAGGATGCAGAGACAGGGAAGTGTTAGTACCATTACACAAGGCACTGGTGAGACCTCATCTGGAATACTGTGTGCACTTCTGGTCTCCCATGTTTAAGATGAATTCAAACTGGAACAGGTGCAGAGAAGGGCTCCTAGGATCATCCAAGGAATGGAAAACCTTCCTTATGAGAGGAGACTGAAAGAGCCTGGCTCTTTTAGCCTAACCAAAAGAAGGCCAAAGGGAGATCTGATTGCTCTCTATAAATATATCAGAGAGAGAAATACCAGGGAGGGAGAGGAGTTATTTAAGTTAAGCGCCAACGTGGATACAAGAACAAATGGATATAAATTGGCCATCAACAAGTTTAGGCAAAGATTTTTAAGCCAGTGAGAAGAGTGAAGTTCTGGAACAGCCTTCCAAGAGGAGCAGTGGAGCCAAGAAACCTAACTGGCTTCAAGACTGAGCTTGATAGGTTTACAGAGGGGATTGTAGGATGGGACTTACTACAATGGCATGTGGCTCACCAGCCACTGCCAGTAGCAGCAATTAGAATCCAGTTTGTGGTCTCAGCAGGACACTAGATGGGGAGGGCTCTGAGTTACTACAGAGAATTATTTCCCAGGTCTCTGACTGGTGGGTCTTGCCCATGTGCTTAGGGTCTAACTGATCACCATATCTGGGGTCGGGAAGGAATTTTCCCTCAGGTCAGATTGGCAGAGACCCTGGGGCTTTTTTGCCTTCCTCTGCTGCATGGGGCATGGATCACTTGCAGATTTAAATGAGTGTAAATGGTGAATGCTCTGTAACTTGAAGTCTTTAAATCATGATTTAAGGACTTGAGTAATTCAGCTAGAGATTAGGAGTGAATTACAGGAGTGAGTGGGTGAGGTTCTGCGGCCTGCAATGTACAGGACGTCAGACTAGAATCACTAGATGGTCTTGATGGTCCCTTCTGACCTTAAAGTCTATAAGTCGTAGCAGGCAGCCCCCAAATAAGGAAAAAGATGTGGGAGTGGCCACCCTCATGTCCTACAAAACTTGAAGGAGGGATGGAATACCAGTCCCCATCCTCAGGTCACCAACCTCCTCACCCAAAATAATGATGATGGATGATGTTAACAGCAATAATAATATTGTGCATAAGGCATCAGCCATTTAAGAGGAACTATGACCCTTATCCATTAAACACAAAGGTCACACAGCCTGACGGGAGTTGCCTCTCATGAGTACCACAGTTCTGTAGGGTTGGCACTTTGGTGAACTTGTTCTGTGGGACAAATGTGTTCCTCGTGATGTTGAAGTAATTCAATAAATAGTGATTTATGCTAGGAATGTTGGGAAACATTGGGGGTTTAGGTCTATGCATTCTGATGGTCTATGCTGTCCCAATTTTATTAGAAACTTCCTCAAAATTTTATTTTAATCCAAGGAAACATGCTTTTGTTTGGATCTACATATTGCTCTACGCTTTTGGTAACCTAAACTCTGCAGAATAGTGAAGTTGCATGAGAACAAGGTAGTGGAATCAATTTGGGACAAAAGTAAAAATAATTAACCTATTTTCATTGTACAAGATGCATGAAGGAAGGAAGGAAGGAAAGAAAGGCAAATGGTTGGAAAAAATTAGGCAACATCCATCTGGTACGATGGCCCATCTAGGAAAAACTGGACTCTTTCCAGTGATTCACACCGTCTATACTACTGAAATATTGAATACAATCCTGAGGTTGCTTGAACAGGAGTAATCCAGAGAGAAGCACAATCTGGGTATCTGAAAGTATGACTAGGAGCGCGTCAACTTTATAAAATTTATTTTTAAACTTGAGATCAGCTTAAAATTAACCATATTTTCCTAATTAAACCTGGGAATAAAGTTAGAGGGTTTGAAATGAACAGACGTATGCTGGCCAAGTTCTGAGGAACACTCTGCTCCGTGCCACTTATTTTATCATCATGGACATAGCTGTCCTCCTTAATGATCTGAGTGAATTGTTCCATAGAAATCGCAGACTAACAAGGGTGATAGAAAGTGAGCGTGCCTAGCCACCCTAAATTCAGCAAAATCATTCACTAACATCCTGGGCCTTTAGTCCAGAATCTCTCTCTCTCAACTCATTTTAAGTAATTATCACACAATGCCCAAGGACAAGATTATCACTTCCACTATATGCTCATACAGGAAAGACTGGGAACATCTGACACTCTTTAGTCCCTTACACAGACTACCTGCATTACCAGCCTATGCGTGAGGGGGAAAGCAGGCTCTTTGGGGATGTTACTTCCCTTCTGCCCAAGTATGCAGGCCTTGTCTCCTGCTGCTTCTCAAGGAGCTGGGCAGCAGAGTGGAGCTGGCAAAGGAAGGGCAAGTAATATGACAATGACATGATGGGTTCAGAGTTACAGCTCCTTCCTGGGACATCACAACTTTGTCTATAGTAAACAAATAGGTAATATAGAGCAAAGAGGTGCTCCATATGCAGACACTTGCTTCTGTACATTTCAACGCCTGTAACATTGTTCCCAGATTTAATTAAATGGGCTAGAATCAATACCTCACTCTAGTCCCAAATAACTGGGACCACACAGAAGGCTGGAAAAAGACGTTAGTTTCAGTAAACCCAATACATTTTGATATTTTGTAAATGGCTATATGGAAAAAATCCAACTCATTTCCTATTTATTGGTTACTGTTTATGCCAGTTCATCCATAGAGGCTGCAAGCAGAGTTCAAATGATCACAGCAAATCAGATGTCATCTACGACAAGGCCACCACACGTCCTGCATGAAGTCCATGTCTCACTTATGGACCCAAAAACGTCTGTGTGCTGAGACCAAGTTCAGGATCTATCAAACTTGTGTAATGCCTGTACTGCTGTACAGGTCAGAAACCCAGATTGTCTTACAGGCAGGCTAGGTGTAGCGAGAGGCACTGCATACATACACCATTCATTTTTGTGCAAAATCCCATAACGTCACAGATATCTGGTCTTCCTCCAATCGCTCATTACACATTCAAAAGTGGTGTTGCATGCTCTTTGGCTGTGTTGCCAGATTGAACAAAAAAACTCCAGCACATTGTGCTCTTAACCTCTCCATTCAATGCGAAAAGGAATGCATGCCTTGATCTCACTTGGCGTTGCCCTTGGGACCACCCCAGAAAATCTGGGAACTTCACTGTACAATACCTGGTACAATGCTATTAACTGTGGTTGCTCTGGTTGATGCAGCGATCCTCAGTAGACTACAGGCATTTGCTTACTTGCCTTTATGCCAGTGAAAGTCTGACCTGCAATTTTATGAGTTCTAATTCAAATACTTAGTTATTCAAATAACAGGCTTTATTCATGGTGATGCACTTACATTCACTGGTAACAGTGAAAGAAGGATCATTTCCTCTAGTACCAGCCCATGCAAAGGATGCTCACAAATTTCTAAAGATGCCCTGAAATAAATTTAAATATCTCCTTTCTTTTTCATGTTGTCCCCTGATAAGGAACTTATTCTTTATGGCAAATGCCGCCTCTTTTGAGGCTCTTGCTTGCTTTATGTAATCACAAAGGTCCCAAAAGGGTTAACTCTGCATTCTGACCTCACATAATAACAAAAGTCATGTTACTTAAAGGCAACTTTCTCATTCAAATGACAAAAAACTCAGAGAGGTTAAGTTCCAGAGTCAAAGCTCCTAACCACAGAATGACTCAGGTCCTGACCCTGAAAACACTATGAAGGTGTGTTAGTCTGTATTCGCAAAAAGAAAAGGAGTACTTGTGGCACCTTAGAGACTAACCCATTTATTTGAGCATGAGCTTTCGTGAGCTACAGCTCACTTCATCGGATGCATCCGATGAAGTGAGCTGTAGCTCACGAAAGCTCATGCTCAAATAAATGGGTTAGTCTCTAAGGTGCCACAAGTACTCCTTTTCTTTTTACTATGAAGGTGCTTATCTTTATGCTTTGAAATAGTTCCACGAAAGTCAACGTGACCAGTCATTTATGTAAAGCTGATGTCAATGAGATTACATACGTGCTTTAAGGTAAGCACATGCATAGGTGTTTGCAGGATCAGGGCTTTCAATACTTCTGGAAAAGCCAGGGAATAACTTTGTGCAGTAAAAGTAATCTGCAATAGATATAGAATGCAACACTGAATTCCCATTCCCAAAGCTGGTAAAATGAGAAAAGTAGCAGAATTCATGGTTTTAAATGGTTGCTTGTAAGCATTATAGTTAAAAAGGAATAACAATTAAATATCACAAATTAACAATCCATCCAGATAAATATGTTGTAGATTAGGGTCTACCTTTTCCCAATTTCAAATCAGGATGTTTCAATCAAAGATATTTACTATTATTAATTTTCTCATATCGATAAGCAAGTAAGATATATAGCATATTTGATACTTTCAGCAGTTTCCTACTAACTCATGGAAAACGCATGCTAACCAACAGTAGTTCT